>NC_140580.1:170256850-170280850 GCF_964204655.1 Triturus cristatus | reverse complement strand
AACGTTGGCATAGATGTAAACACAACAGCACAACATCTTGCAAACTCTTGAAAAGATAACTTTTTAGTACTTTCATATAGCGCGAACTTGACCCGGTATCTGGTATCAGAGCGCTTTACATAGCACCAGTTGCGTTACATGAGGACACATTCATTTGTGTTTGGCACAGAGAGATTAAGTGATTTGCCCAAAATCACAGGATGTTCAGCGTCATTGCCGAGACTCGAACTCGGTTCCCCGATTCGAGGTCGACCGCCCTAGCCGTTAGGCCAACTCCTCTCCCGTTTTAGAAAGATAAAGCAAGAGTGATACGCTACAATAAAAAACTACTTTGGAAAATGAGGACATATGGTTGGACTATTTCACCTAGAAGCAATATCTGCTTACAGACGAGCTGGTCCGGGTTTTAGACTCACCAGGATGTCTTCTGTTAGGGATAAGGGGGTAAATCTTTTAGCCCAAAAACACTCCTAGATGTGGCTTGAGTTAGTTGTGAAATACGAAATCTACTTAAAACTCAGAGAAAGCTTAAAGAGTTTGCCTTCATCTTACCACACCTGTCACCCTGGGACCAAATTGTTGCTCTTTTAAAAATACTGAATATTTCTTATTTGATGGCTGTCTGAGAAAAAAGCAAAAACAGTATTTTGTTTCTCATAGAATGGCAAAACACACTGTGCAATGAAGTGTGTGTTTTTTTTTTTCTAGAAATGTCATCAACGAAAGTACAATTGCAGGCTAAAAGAGAAAATAACTGTTCACTCCTATGATTGCTTTTTTATATCTGGCCTAAAGATAGCTTTAGCTGTCTTGCTGGTCTTTGCTTTTCCCAAAAAATAATGATGCTCCCTCCACACAGTACAAGATATTGGGTCGTCCAGCTCCAGACATTGGATACCTTCAATTTGAGAGACTGCATTTAGCTTTTCACAACACAGCCGCTGAAAAAGAAATCCCCCTTTGTTAAACAACTGCAGGGACTTGTCTGTGTCGCTCTTCGGCAGTGTATACGTTTGTTTCCATCTGCGTTCATTTTTGAGTGGCACATCCCTCCGCTTCAAATTACCGACTGCAGCAGAACCGCGCACGCTAAAATATATGGCTCTGATAAACCACACTGTATTCAGCTAGGCTTGGGTTGGGTTGCATATCACACAAACCACATGTCTTTGTCTCTGCAGACAGCATACGTTATATCCCGGGTGTCCTGCAGCGTCATTTGGTGGAGGCAGAATGTTTAAAATGTGTGCAGTAAACGTCACATTTTGTAACACGCATTTGCAATGCAATAGGTCTCGCAATTGCGAGATTTAGAGCTATTGGCATTGTAAATGACAAGGCCTTTTATTTATGTTTTAAAAACCAAAACATAAATAAAAGTAATTGTCAATTACAATGCCAATAGCTCAAACTTGCGTGAATGCGAGACCTATTGCATTGCAAATGCTTGTTATACTTTAACCACTGTCAGTAGTAGTATGAGCTTACAACATGTACTTAGATCGCTCACCCTAATAATAAAGGTTTTGCATTTATGAACCATAAATACAAGTTTGAACAGTGTTAAAAGATGGAAACAAATATTACCTTAACTGCAGGCAATGCTTTCCCTGATCCATCATGTGGGACTATAAACTGGCAGTCAAAGGGTTTGTGATGTAAGGGGTTGGGCCTACCTGTCCCAAGGACAAAATACACATGGAACCTTGTTGCCCTTGACCCCAAGCAATATGTCCTAGGCGTCGGGCTATAGGAATTCCACATCCCTGTGGAAGATATAAAAACAAAGTTACAGCCTCCTAGCGAGGCTTGGGGGCAAGCTGGGGAGCATGGAGCAAAGAGACGGACTCCTGTGCTCCCCAGCCCTTTATCTCCTTGGTGTCCAGGCCAGGGCTACTGGCCGGACGATGTCCCTTCGTGTGACCCGGAAGTGATTCTAATCACTTCCGGGTCACGCCTCCGGGCCATGACCTATGGTGAAGGAGGCGCGCCTGTCGCGTCACTAATGTGCGCGACAGGCCCGCCTCCTGTTCTGGAGGAGGGGGGGCGGCTCGACCGCCATACTTTTGGCGTGGCCGATGCCGGCCCCGCCGTTCTATATGTCACTTTTGTAAATCGGCCATTTGGTTTACATTTTTTATTTCAGTTTCTTTTTCTTTAAACCATGAATGATCTACACAATTTACCTTGGCTGTATTTCGAACCCCCCTCCCCCCCACACACACACAACTCTGCTTGTTCCTGAAAGCTGGCAACAAGGCTGTCTTAGCATACCAAACTTTTTGTTGATGGGATTTTTTGCAACAAAAAAAATGCATTCTTGCACAACTCTTTTTTTTGTTTGCACTGTTATATATTTTTGCTCTTTTCTCAGTTCGCTCTAGGGAAACTCACAAAACCTGGGTACCTTTTAAAATCTCTGACTAGACACAAGTTTGGCCTTTGTACCTTTTTGTGGAGAGAGAGAAAGTTGCAAAAGTGCTTAAATCACAAAAAGGATTCCTCACTGGTGAGTAGGAAAGCCTGAACAGCAGAGTGGCTAAATGGCTATTTTTTTTTTTTTTTTACACTGGGGAGAAAATATATATATATTTTTTTTTGTAGTGTATGCCTTTCAGCAACTAGCATCTATGAACTGATATTATTCTGTTTTCATTAATATCCATTTCTTGTGATCCAAAAATTGTACTATGCGATAAATACTGTATCACTGACCTTTCCTTGAGAGTGTACGCATAAGTTAGCCTTCACAAACCTCACATGCCAACAGTATATGGTGACTAGGGGCTTGAATTTTGAACTCTTGCTGTACAGCCTCAGTGGATAGCTAGTTGTTAGGTGTTACAGAATCTCTCCATGTTCAGTATGTGTGAGACTGTGGAATGTGACTAATTATTAACATAGTCGTTTGCAAAGCAACCCAGTGGTTTATATTTTCTTCAGTTGCTGGACACAGCTATGATTCTGCTCTAAGGAAGTTCCGTGCAGTGCAAGAACAAACTTGGCATATGTACTTGAATTACTACGAATGAGCTTGCCTAGATTTGAAAACATAGCTAAGTTGGTGGACAAAACAAAATGGTTGAAGGTGGAAATTTTGACGTTGGGGAATTATTTGATGGAGTTGAAGTGCATGATACCAACATCTGCAAGAGGCCCTACTCCCTACTACCAGTGTAGTTCCAAACTTTCGTTTCTTGGTTGTGACAGTAAGCAGCCAGTGATGCCAGTCAACCACATGTGAGTTATTTATTTTTCGATTTGTATGAGGGAAGGAGAGCAGTGTCCCAACGGTATCACTCTTTTTAGAACATAATTAAATTTACCCTGGAACCAATGAGAGAGGCTTCCATAAAGAGTTTAGATGGGGACATAATGGACGCAGATTGGTAACTGTTGGTGTGTTATTCACATGTAGTAGCTAGAAATGCTAGATATAATGTGTTCCAACATAACATTTCACACTGCACATATCTGACACTCGACTGCTTTCACAAATGTTTCCAAAGGTCTCATACACATGTCTAAGATGTCAGACCGAAAGAGCAAGAGCAAGACTTCATACACATGCTGTGGTCCTGTCCCTCTTTAACAGGGTTTTGTACCAAAGTAACTCTGCATGTGCAAGTTTACTTTTACACATGAGTCACTTTACACTTGTTAACGGTGAGTAGCCAAATGTAGTAAAATTACTCCGAAGTGCAGACTTGCCAATCCCTGAAACTGGGGGTGGAGCCAAAGTTACAAGTATAAAGTGACATCAGCCAAAAAGGATCAGTAGTAAGTTCAGCACCACACTTGGCCTGTACTTACACATTTCCTTGTGCATTACAATAGGGAGGTCTCCACCCTTGTGGTGCATATCTCCCTGTGGAGAAGTATAGGGAAAGGCAAAAATGTTTATTAAACTTGAAGAAAAATTGGTAATTTTTTTTTTATATTAATGTAAATTAATTTGATTCATTTTACATGCAGAATTTAATAAGGGAAATGTTAAAGCATTAGTAATTTACTTTAATTATTTTGAATATATTTCAGAGGTTTACCACCAAAAGTAAAATATATTTTATTATGCATTGCTTATTATTAAGTGGTGTATAGAATTAATGAAACGTAATTGAAATCTATTGTAATAAAATATGAATATTTGAAAAAACAGAGTACTTAAAATGTTTCATATTCTGGGTTTTTAAACAAGTGTAATTATATTTTTAACTATTGTAAATCATTTCTTATGGGGTTTTATTTCTACCTATATTGTAGGACGTTGGTGTTCCAGTGATTACCCGTGTGTGGTGCTGGACTTACTCCAGCTATTTTAACGGAACATTGGGCCCTTACGTGTGAAGGAACACAAAAATTGATCCATAGAGATAAAATAAGGTCTATGTTAGGTGTTCAAATAGAAAATCAAATACATTTATTGAGTTAAAATAACACATCAGTAGAGTAGGAAAATAAACAAGAGAAAAGTTTAGAAACGTTTAGGCTCAGACATTTCTCCATGTGACTACAATGAAAACATAATGGCCATGTCACATATATTGTTAAATACTTGTGCTCACATGAACAATTAAATAACAACAATTTGAGTTATGGTAGGCGACGTTTCGATCCCTTAAGTTGATGTAGGGATCATCATCGTCATCCGGACATAAGAAATAAGGCCTGGGACAAAAATGCCTGCGAAAGAACCATCAGAGATGGTCTTGTAGGATAGAAAAGGTTGGAGCCATTGAAACAATTGTAGACTTAATTCAGCTAGAAACTGAAATTATATTTGCGACTGTTTTGGGCCCTTTTTGGCATTAGCACCTTTAGAAGAACAGTGTGTGTGTATTGAATGAGTGCATTTTTTCTGGATGGGTGTATGCCCCCTCCTAAACCCCTCCATATCCCTTCCCCATTAGGGGCCGATTCCGATCCGGGTCGGAAAGCACTCCGACCAAGCCAGATCCGGAGTGTTTTCTGACCGAGCCGGAGTCCTGCAGCCCGACCGAGCGAGTACGATGCAGCTGTATGCTGTCGGACTCTGTTCGGTCGGACTCCCATAGAAGTCAATGGGAGCCGGTCGTACGACGCGTACATGGGCTCCCATTGACTGAATGGGTACGTCGTGGACAAGTGCGCCCCTTACAGTAAGTACGCGTCGGTGCCATCCGCACCGTACAAGCCTGTGTTGGGGTGACCCATGGGTCTCCCCCTGTGTCCGAGTCGTAGGGCTGCGGGTGTCAGGGGGTCCAACGCGGCCCCCAAAGGCAACCACCCGGACGATTTGCGAGCCGGGCACTCCGGCTCGCACAGGCTGTCCGACGCGTGCATCGTACTGGCTCGGTCGTGAATCGCATCCATTGCACGCCGCGGTTAGCTTCCGACCGAGACGTACGGAGAGGTTCGGACCCGAAAACAAGTCGGTCGGTGAATATCATGTAGCTCGCATCGTACTTGCTCGCTCGTACGAGTCGGGCGGAAAACACCCGTACGGCACATAGTTTTTCCAGCCAGATCGTGTTCGGTGCCCTTCCGACCCGGATCGGAATCGGCCCCTTAGTAGTAATTTATCCAATTTCCAGCCACGCCTCCCTGTCCCTCCCACATTTACTACTAAAACTTGTACCTGCATGTGTGCAGACTCCGCAGCCAGGTCGGAGATCTCCCTACAGAAACAAATAGCAAAGGCTGGGACGGAACCTCCGCTTGTATTTCTGTGAATTGCATTTTGTAGTGAGTTAGTAGAACTATTGTAATACTACTAGACATACTAAAAAATGCAGTTTGTGAATAGACCCCTTTGTTTGCTAGGTGCAATAATAACACTCAAAAAGAAGAACTTTGAATATAGATTTGATGACCTAGCCTTAGCATTGGTAAAAAGACTTTAATTGGGCTGCAGAAACAATTAAGTCAATGGGTAGAAGCTGAAGGTGTGGCTAATAATGCGAAAAAATAAACCCAGGGGTGGGTCAAATGTGAAACCACGATACATGATTTTTGTGAAGTTAGCTAGAAAAGCTTACTGACCTCCTGTGCAGTAGACCCACGTGAAATATGGTATGTGGAGGCCTAGCATACTTTTCTGCATTCTAACCCATGATATACGTGTTCTGTAAATAATATAACGCGCACATTAGTTTGCCACTGATGCTACCTTTTGGTAAGCCATGCCATGTGTAACTTATTTGCAAGTCTGTGATCACTTCTTTCCCCCATATTGATTACTTTTGGGGGTTTTGGGTGGATAAATGTGTCTCAGCGTTTTAAATCTTTTTAAATGGCATTGGTAATTTTTCAAATTATCTACACTCAGGAAACCCTGAACAGATTTTTCGAAGATTAATTAAATGTCGAATATAAAGGCAAATGCTGGCCAAGGCATAATTTACTTTTCACTGGATTCAGCCATTAGTTTTTTTTTTCTCAATAGTTTCGGAAGCTCATGTCATGCTAAGTAGATCTTCTGCCTCATACTCCAGTGGATTCAGTGCAGCAGATGACCCTTCCCCTAGCACCATAAAAGACTGTGTGCCAAGGCTTGTGCTTTCGTGCAATATGTGGAATGTAGACGATAAAGTAAGAACAGTCCTTATAGTGTGCTCTTAGTCAAGCCCCAGCAAAAATACAATTGCTGTCTGCTTTGCTTTTACATACCAGTTTGGAGAGGTGGGAACCAACACAGCAGGGATAGGGGGTATATTTGGGCGTATGCATTTTCCATGCACCAACATGGCGGTCCCCCTTCTGAGGCTCACCTGAAACAAACTTGTGCTTACAAAACTGAGCTATGGTGGTTTCTAGAGGAATGGAGATCGAAGCACATTCACTTTCACTTTGTGTGTATGTGTGTGTTTTTTTTCTCCAGTGGGGCGAATGTGCTACAACAGATTCAAGAGTGCTAATGTTAAAAACTGCTATTGTGAAGTACTGTGGGGCTGCTAACTGGACGATGGGGGATCATAGAAGCGTGCGCTTTTATGAAAGATGACCAGCCTTTGAGAACTGTAGCTACAGGTAAGTAAGTGTTTTTTTTTTTTTTTTTTTTTTCTTTTTCCTTTTCTTCTGGGTATACCCTTTGCATTGGATATCGACTAATTTATTTAAGGATATAATGCTACCTCCAGTCAAGGGCAAATGACTAGCTCTGTTTTGAGTCAACACCTAAAAAGATTGCATGTGTCCCAAAGAAATGCCACAAATTTATGAAGCGCTATCCATCAGTATGAACTGAAGTTTCACCATGTAGGCCTTTGATAAACAGAAGCAACGGGCTCCCACCAGAGAGCAGATTATACAGGCTCAGGCATTTCATAAGCAAGGTTAGTCTTTTTTTTGTACCACTTTAGGGACCCACTTCGCCCTTGAATCTCTTAAAATACTTATGGAGTGAATTCAGTGGTGATTTTGTTAATAGAGCATAGGCTTTCAAAAGGCATTTGTTCTGAATACATACTATTGGTCAAGGCTCGCACTTTGATACATTTGTTGTACATATTTGTGACTGTTTTTGTGAATTGTGCATTTAATTTTAATATATCTTTTTTGTAGACTTCAAAGGCGTGGACCAAATCCTGAGCATACTTGAATTTCTCTAACAATGGAAATAGAAAGTCAGACTACAACTAATTCTGTAGGTGCGTATACTCGTGAGCACTTTGTAATTTGTCTATATTGATCTTTTGACGTCTTTCTCGAGGTTGCACCTCTGCTTAGGAAATATTTTAATATTTTTAATGCATTGATGAATGTATTCTAATTTTGCTATTTAACTCTTGCTTTTTTTCTATGCATATATTATATTTTTCTGAATTAGATGCAGTTTATATAAAAAAATCCTATGTTTTGTTTGAATACCATGGGTCAGGAGCAGTACTTAATTTGTTTTAAATAAGCCCAGAATCTCCACAAGTACACCACAGCAGAGATCACTTGCCAGTGCCTCTGTAATGGACAAAATATTCTAGATGAGGCTTCTTGCCAGACTCTACTCTTTAACCCCAATCTAACAAATCCTCACACAGCCACATCTCACACTTGCTCTCTCCCCCTAACCTTACTATCTCCCTAGATATGCCTTAAAGGCCACACTTCTCGGCCTCTCTGTCTCACTCTTACAATTTCCCTAGACTGCACCCCATGTGCACATATTCCCTCCACTCCGCTCTTCCCATTCCTCTCTTCCCCCTCCACTCCTATCTACATCTTTCTCGCCATCTGCCCAGCGCTGCACCCCATCTGCACACATCTGCACACCTCGATTTGATCGTCTAGAAGACCAGTTTCAGTATCTCTGCAGCTTATCACCCATCCAACACTGTCCTCTACTCCCCCCAATTTTAAAATCTCCACAAACAGCTCCATGTCTCAATGTGTTCTCTATCTTCTCCTCAACATTTATATTTTCTGCCTCCTTCCTTTCCTCTCGCTTATTTGAACATCTTTACTCGCTATATACCATCTTCTGCTCTATATGTGGCTATCTGCTGACTACCCTTCAATACACATTTCCTATTCTCTACCCCCATCTTCATCTCCACAGGCTACCTTCGAATTCCAAACCATGCCTTTTTATGCTAGTAACTCTAACTAACCCAGATTGCCTCCTGACAAAACGTTTCCTCTTCACCTCCAGATTACCACACCCCACAATTGGCCCCTCTTTTCTTGGGTAGCTTGGGTAGTTGTTTCTTATGATGTTTCATGCCACCCTCCTGCCCAATCGTAGCCTCCTCCCATGCTTCACATAAGGTGTGCAAAACACCTATTTGGCTGCCTTCTTGAGGCATTAAGATGAGAGAATTGCTACTAGATTGCTCAATAGTACATCACAGTGCAAGTATGTCTTGGACAGAGAGAGGGTTACCATGACTAAATGTAACACGAGCCGTGGTTAATGTGATAATTGAAATAGAATTTCGAGCATTGAATAGAACACATGAAGTAGATGCCTGTGTTCTGCTTGATATGTACGTAAAGTTTCCATTTTGGCATTGCAGTTTGTAATTTTCTTTCACAATTTAAATCTTAACTGTGAAGCACTGACAAAGCAGCAAGTAACCCCCAATACTGAATATCAGGGTGTGCCGATGATTAGAATTGTTGAAGAATATGTAATTTTCTTTCTTGAATAACTGAATGAATTACAAGTAATTTGTGGGATATCATAACCGTGTTAAGGCTCCTTAAGCCTATTTTAGGTCTTGCTTCTTTCCAAATTAAATGTAAAGAATATGTTCATACTTGTAAAGTTAACATTCAACTCCACATTTTCACTTCTCATTACTAATGTTGTAATGACATACTTAATTTCTGAGTATGTTTTGTGTTCTCTACTTGATGAACCTCATCATTCCACTTTTTCTAAACAGCCTATCATGAGTATTCAAATTTAAACAAACTGTAGTATGTATTTCATGTCTGTTTTGTTGGGGTGGAGCATGGTGACAAGTTATTCGACTGCTTAATTACTCCGTACAATGTAATTTTAAAATCCCACGCTGTAAAGAATCTGAGGTCAGTACCACAATTTTGTGTTTGTAGAATGGTCATAATTTCAGTAGAATTTAGAATAATAGGTAGTAAGGAATACCGCCTAGTGCATCAAGATGCTAACTGATACTACTGTTTATACGTTACACAACATACAGTTGTAGCGGCATTGTTGTTCGTCTTTAACAAATCCATAGACAACTTCTTTTTAGTACTTATCTCAAAGATCTGATAGAGATTTCTATCCGTAGATTCCTTACCTTAGAATTATCCCCAAGCGTCAGACTAGATCCAGAAATTATTGCGCTGTACCCCTTTGTATCGGTAGGTGGCATCATGTGTTGGCGGCGTCCACGCTGGAAGTGATTGGGGGAGTGGGGTTCCTATATAGGTACCACCCCAGCATGCTTATATCTCTTTTGTTTCTGCGCCAGTCAGCACAGATCTGAAAGAGCTAACCCAGTCACTTTTTGATTGTGCTTTATTCAAAAGTTTTGTCAAAGACTTTTTAAAGAAATCCTTTCTCCTGGTGTGCTGAAGTATGTCACCCAAAAGACAATGTTTTTAAACCCTATGATGCCTTTCACAGGCAGATGTCTTTGACAGACCCGCACATGCTTTGTTTATGGTGCTTGGAGCAGGACATGACTCTGAGGCCTCCTAGGACTGCTGCGCCATGGCTGAAAGGCCCTGAGATAATGTTCCCTAAAGGACATTGCCACCTTACAACGCTGCTAATCTCTCAGGCGGAAGGTCTCGGGACCTAGAACAGAACTATACTTCGAACCATAGAACATCAGTATGTAGGGACTGGGTCACCATACCACCTCAGTACCTATGGGTCAGAATCCGACTAGCTATTGGCACCCCAGAACACAACACATCTTGACTCTCTGAGGAATCGAGGTAACAGGACACACCCTTTTGCTCTCGCACTTGTCGATAATAAGATAACCAGGAGACACGAAGGAAGTTTAGAATATTTATTTAAACTATCAATACTGTTATATAATCCATATATCTTGAAAAGCAGTGTCATTTTATAGTACAGAGTAACCTAAACCCCCCTCCCTTGCTAATGAGGCTAAATGATAATAGATGAAAGATCTCGGGGATTACTGTACCTAGCATACACCGGTGAATGCTCGACATCTAAGCAGACGCAGTGCTCTTCTCTCCGAACTCTCGTTCCATGTGTATTCTCTCTGCTCATGTGCTAATCTATATGATCCGACCTATTTGCTCATAAACAACAGCTGCATGCTTGTGTTATGTCTAGGTGAAAGTGTCTGGCCAGAAAGAATAACGAGGGACATTGTTGTTTGACCTTGTCTCTGATGTTCAGACTAATTCCCAGGAAAAGAACAGAACGCGATAACATATGCAGGTTCCGTGTTAATGTACAATGCGTCACAGAAGCAAAATGTGTTTATATAGTATCGTGTGCGAAGGAAAAGAAGGCCTACAATGTGCACAGTTAGGCTAACCTAGCAAAAACTACAATGGGCCATGCAGGAAACTCAAGGCCGCATGAGAAGTCAAAGCATTCTTTGACTTCTCTGCACCGGCCCAAGTCCATGGACTAGGTGCGGTAACATAGCCACAGACAAATGGGTTCTTAAAATCATCCAGAGGGGTTACTCCATCCCCTTTCTGGAGATCCCACACCCATGCCTCCTCCTCATGACTGGCCGAAGGAGGACCATCTCTTCTTGCTCCATCAAGAAGTACTGGTTGTTTTGACCAAAGGAGCCATTGAGAGGGTACCAGCATCAGAAGTCGGTTGTGGTTACTATTCCTGCTACTTTCTGGTGCCGAAAAAGGACAAAGGCTTCCATCCTATTCTAGACCTGCGCCATCTCTACTTCTTCCTGAAGGAGAAGTTCAAGATGCTCACGCTAGTTCAGATCCTGTGTGCCCTCAACCCGGGAGAATGGATGGCAGTGCTGGACTTCAAAGACGCCTATTTTTACATCCTTGTCTTGCCTCCCCTCAGACATAACTTGCAGTTTTTGGTGGGCCACGAGCACTTTGTTTGCTGTGCTCCCCCTTGGCCTTGCCAGCGCCACTCACTATTCACCAAGATGATGTCCATGGTCCATGATTTCAGCACAACTGTGGAAGTCCAGGGTTCCAGTCTACCCTTCCCACGACGATTGGCTGAAGGCCTGCTCATCCCAGTAAGTAGTCTCCCAACTCCAGGCTACAGTGGACTTCCTGCACTCTTGGGTTCACTGTCAACGCGCCAAAGTCACACCTGACTCCTTTTCGGATGCACCTTTTTAGGTCTCGCGCCTAGCGTTGCAGTGCGCAACATTGCTCGCGCAGCGCGCGACCTTATGTAGGGGGGTCAGAAAGCTGACCACACGCTCATGCGCGTGGTCAGCTTTCGCCGGCTGCAATTGGTTTTTGCGTGCTTTTAAAAAAAAAAAAAAAAAAAAGCCAGCACGCACTTGGGCAAAGGCGGGCGCATGTCCCGCCTTTGCTCCTCCCATTCCCACCGGTGTCTGTTACGCGCATCAGCGCGGCACAGACAACAGGCTCCCTCGCCCCCGCTCCTCTGTGGTGCGCGCCCACCACTAGTTTCGATTTCCGCCCTCGTTTGCTTTCTTCGTGCTTTTTTAGCAAGCTACTTGCATAGATCCACTACTGGATTTTTTAAAAATTCTTCTAACTCCGATACAATTCAGCAGGAGATCCAGGAATCTTCCAGCCTACAAATCCTGAAGTCACAACAAGCCCGTTGCACACGTTGGCTCATGCAAGCCTCTAAGAATGTTTCATAATCTACAGGGCACAGAGTCCAAGTTTGGAGGCGGAGGGTGTGTATTCCTCTGAGTCAACTTCCTGAGCTTTTAGCAGTTACTACAGCTTGGTGCGCCTTGGGCATGTGCTCGTCCTTACATAATGCACGCGCATGTCTATGGCTCATCAAGAAGATTACACGACTGCTGACCAAGGCAGAATGCTGGAAATGTAAAGCTGTACAGTAAGGGATCATTCCAGTTCTGAGAAGAAGAGAAAGTCTCTGTCATTTCCGGAAAGGTCTGCGCTCTCTCTAAATTTGAGCGTTTCCAGTTCAGACCCCAGACTTAAGGAGCTCTTGTACTTACCAATCAAGAGACCGGCCAGTATTATTTTTGAGTAGTTTGACGGATGGAGAAGTTATATTTCGACTTTGTTTGCAGATATTTCTATTTAAGTATTGGCTCCTTCTAGCAATATTACTGACTGCAGTCTTTGCCTGTTGACCCATCAGGGTTGGGACTCTGAAGCCCCTAAATGTTTGAGCGTGTATGCTTTGTCCCCTATACTACCCTCCCCTCTCCTTTAGCTGTATTCCACTCTGACTTTCAGCTCACCTGCCTGGCGTTGAAATTATGTAGTGGTTTTACTTTGCATGTTTCACTTTTAATAAAACAAGCATTTGCAACGCAATGGGTCTTGCATTAGTAAAAGTTTGAGCTATTAGCATTGCTGATAATAATGATTTTAATCGGAGCTGTTCTGGACACAGTGCTGTTCCAGGACTATCCTCCTAAATGGCGAGACTAGGATATTCAGTTGATTCCATTGTTTCAGCCTCAATCCTGGATTTTGGTGAGCGTGACGCTGAGGCTGTTGGGACTCATGACCTCCTGCACCCTGCTGATAACACATGCTTATTGTCTTATGCAGGCTCTGCAGTGGGACCCGAAGTCCCATTAGGCACAGCATCAGGGAATTATCTTGGACATGGTCCAGATGCTGGAGGGAATTGCAAAAGGCCTTCAGTGGTGGCTGATCAACCGCGATTGGGTCAGCAGCAGACACCTGTCAGTTCCCCACCCAGAGATGACTGTAGTGATAGATGTGCCACTCATGGGTGGGGCGGACATCTGGGAGAAGTGGAGATCAGAAGATTGGGCTCAGGCAGAGTCCCAGCTCCACATCAACTTGCTGGAGCTGCGAGCGATCCAACTGGCTTTAAAAACCTTACTTACTTCGATAGATGGAAGGCTAGTTCAGGTGTTCACGGACAACACCGCTGCCATGTGGTACTGCAACAAACCGGGCATGACGTTGTCGCGAACCCTGTGTCAAGAGGCCCTGCATCTCTCAACAGGGCTTGAACGCCAGGGCAATTTCCTGGTGGTTCATCACCTGGCAGACTCTCCAAACTCCAGAGCGGACAAACTCCGCTATAGATGCCTAGCCAATCACAAATGGTGGCTTTATCCAAAGGTGGTACAAGGCCTCCTCTGAGATTAGGGAGAACCTTGGTTAGATCCGTTCACCCCCGCAGAGAACACTCAAGGTAAGCAGCTCTCTCTGCATGCTGGAGTTTTCATGGTGTCTCTCACTCAGACGCTTTTTGTCTCGAGTGGAGCTCAGGCCTTCTGCTGATACCACTCCTGCCCAGTTTTCTCAAGAAAATCAGGTACGACTGGGCCCAAGCAATTCTTGTGGCAATGGATTGGACATGGAGAGTTTGGTATCTCGAACTCCTGAGCTTATGCATCGGTCCTCCAATGAGGCGGCCCCTTCGAACCTGTACACCCTTCTCCTTCATGCGTGGAGCTTGAGCAGCAGCAGTTGGCAGCCTTCTACCATTCTCCCGAAGTCTGTGACTTCATTCTGGCAGCCAGATGTCCCTCCACTAACATTCTATAAGCCCGCCAGTTGGCATAACTTTATAACATGGTGTGCATCCATGAACATTGACCCTCTTTCTTCACCCTTATCCCAAGTTTGTTAGTTCTTTCTTTGACCCAGCAGGGCTCTGTTCTGTGCACTGGTAAAATTTACTTGACATCCATCTCTGCTTTCTTGCTGTTGCTGGACCATCCTGCATTGTTTAAGTCAGCTGTTATAACTTGATTTCTTAAGGGATTACCAAAATGTGTGTTCGAGGCATATGAGCTGCCTATTACACACTATGCATAGATCGCCATCTGGTGTTGGGCCCGGATGTTTGCACTTGTTTTTGTCCTGGAAAGTTTTTGGAAGTCACGAGGTAGATGACTCCTCCTTAGGATCATAGTGCCCGTGGGCATCGGCTCCATCCTCAGATTGTTTTTTTCCGCCATTGGGCTCGGATGTGTTTCTCGCGCTCCAGTTCGGAACCGTTACCGATTACTGTTTCGACGCGCAATCCTTTACCCTTTCGACGGTATTGTCTCAATCACGAACCTTAATCAGCGCGCATCTCTATAAGTCTTCGATTCCGGTCGTCGAAGAAGGCCTTCGGGCCGACCTGAGCCTTGGCATCTGGCTCATGGAAAGGACACCTTTCAAAAAGTGTCCTCGATGTGGGTCGATGTTTCCCCACACCGATCTGCATGAGGTGTGTAACCTCTGCCTCTCTCCCGAGCACAAGGCCAGAGACTGCCTAGCTTGTGCCTCTTTCCGCTCGAAGAAGACCATCCGGGATCGACGAGCTCGAAGGACCATGGCTCGCTCGTCCAGTTCGATCCCCGACAACATCTTCCAAGAGGGCGTCAATATGCCAGAGGAGCGGGTCGAAGAAGGCCTCATCAGCGCCTCCGAAGCCGATGACTCCGACGCCCAAGAAGTCACTCCAGCTCAACTGGTCGTAAGTAGAGACGTCGACCCCGACCCACTCCCTACAACAACAAAGGCTTCGGTCACACCTTCACCTTCGGACTCAGTTGCACACCGACACACTGCTTCCCATGCCCCGCCCTCAGGCCCGGTAAAGAAGCCTACCAAGCCTTCCGGCGACTAGGGCTCGAGTCTGCCTGCCACCGGCGCCGAAACCCAATCATCGACATCAAAAAAGAAGCCGCACTCATCCTCCGGGCCGACCGCTACTTCCACCCCGAAGCCCTAGACACCAAGAAGTGACTCCCCGGCACCGAAAAAACACTCGGAGCCGACGAAGAAGCCACACCCCAAAAGTTCGGACTCCCACTCTTCCATCGATACCTAAGAAGCACACATAGACTGGTAAACCACACGGCTCGAAACCCAAAAGCGCTCTGGAGCCGACGCCGAAAAAGCCCTCGATGCCGACACACTCGGCGCCGAATACCCAACCTTCTTCAGAAGAGCTTTTTCAACCAGACCCTCAACAAAAAACTCTAACCAAAGACCCTAAAACTGGTCAATTGACTCTGAGTTCCAGAAAAAGACCACTGGACATGCCTGCACCAGCTCCACCACCTAAAAAGAGGGACATAGCCACATCACCTCTTAGGGTCCCTTCTCCACCTCCACCACCTCCCCAACCACCTCGTTCTCCTTCGCCATCCCCTACACCAGTAGACGATGATGACACATATGATGACACGGGGACGGTGACAACGACCTGCCACTAGGGAAACCCCAGTCCACCAGGTTCCCCTGACCCCTGGGATGACTATAATACGCCTGATGCCTCTAATGTCCCGCAAGATGACATCTACCCCTCTAGGCCTTCCCCACCAGAAGACACCATGGGTTTTAATCAGCTGATACACCGGGCTGCCCAGTACCATGGGGTCGACCTACATACAGAACCGGTTGATGAGGATTTTTTAATGGACACTTTTGACACCACCCAAAGGTCCACATCCACTTTACCCATGCTCAAAGGGGTTAATAAACTCGCTACAGAAGTATTTAAGGACCCTGTCAGGGCTAGAGTCCTCGATCCTAGAATTGAGAAAAAATACAAAGCTGCCCCTACAGACCCAGCTTACATTAAGGGCCCTGTTCCATTAGACCCCATGGTGGTCTCAAATGCTAGAAAAAGGGCTAATTTGCAGACATCAGGTGATGCAGCTCCGCCCGACAAAGAGTCTAAACTCCTCGATGCCTCTGGCAAAAGAACAGCGTCACAGGCAGCTAACATTTGGCGCATCGCAAACACTCAGGCCCTGTTAGCCAGAAACAATAGGGCTCACTATGATGAGTTGGAGTCCCTACTCTAAGACCTCCTGGACAAATACAAACATAAGGCCAACGACCTCATACAGGAGGGTAAAATTATCACCAACACGTCCATCCGGTGCGCTCTCGATGTGGCAGATACGGCATCCAGGGCAGTAAACACAAGCGTCCTTCTCCGCAGGCACGCATGGCTACGCATTTCCGGTTTTAAACTCTATCCTCAACCAACCATTCGACCAACAACACCTTTTTGGCCCTAATGTTGATGCGTCCCTTGAGGATGAAAAAGGACACGGACACAGATAAATCAATAGGAGCCTTGCAATCGCAAGCTCCGGGACTTTCTTTTCGTCGCTCATCCTACAAGGGGAACTCCAGGGGATACGCCTCTGATACCCAATCCACCTCTTACAAGGCTCCCACCCAATCCACCTTCACCAAAGGTTATCAGAGAGGAGGATAGAGGCAACAATAACAAGGGCAGAGGCAAGACTAACAACACCCGCTCTGACTCCACCCCTGCCCAATGACTTCCCTCCACTTCCCCCGGACCATTCCACTCCTGTCGGGGGAAGACTCCAACAGTTCCCTCCTGTCTGGACCAATATCACCACAGACAGGTGGGTGCGACAAATAGTGCAATCAGGTTACTGTCTCGAACTTACCTCTACCCCCCCATACATTCCACCCAAACAGCGTCCAATGTCAGCATAACATTTGTCACTCCTGAAACAAGAGGTAATTTCCTTACTACAAAAAAGTGCAATAGAACTAGTTCCCCTGCATCAACAAAACACAGGAGTTTACTCCCTGTATTTTCTCATACCAAAGAAAGACGGCTCTCTGAGACCTATTCTAGACCTCAGGCCACTAAACCTATACATACAATCAGACCATTTCCACATGGTCACACTTCAGCAAGTCCTCCCTCTACTTTCACAGGGCGACTTCCTAGCTACCTTAGATCTCAAGGACGCCTATTTCCATATTCCCATTCACGTATCTCACAGAAAATATCTCAGGTTTGTAGTGGACGGGCAGCACTATCAATTCAAAGTACTCCCTTTCGGAGTCACAACAGCACCACGGGTATTCACAAAGTGCCTAACAGTAGTGGCAGCCCATCTAAGGAGACCACACATTCACGTCTTCCCATATCTCGATGACTGGCTCATAAAAGCCAGCTCGTACAACCAGTGTGTTCATCACACTCATGCGACTATCCAATTATTCCACGACATGGGGTTCACAATAAACCACACCAAGTCTCATCTGTAATCCTTTCACACGCAATAGTACCTCGTCACCACAATAGACGCCTCAAAAGCGCTAGCCTATCCCAGTCCAGCCACGATAGCAAGGATTCTCCTACCCAAATTTCAGCCGCATCACTCTCTTCCAGCTCAAGTGTTCATGCAGCTCATAGGGATGATGGCCTCTTGCATATTCATAGTGCCTCACGCAAGACTCCAGTTGTGTCCCATACAAGAGTGCTTAGCACGCCAATGGAACCAGGCTCAAGGTCAGCTAACAGATCTGGTGTTGGTAGACGGTCGTACCCATTGCTCTCTGCAGTGGTGGAACACCAAGAACCTTTCCAAAGGGCGACCGTTCCTCGAGACAGTTCCTCAAATAGTCAGGACAGCGGACGCATCGCTCTCCGGCTGGGGAGCTCACCTATTACATCACACCATGCAGGGTAGGTGGACACCTCAACAAAAGTTATTCCACATCAATCCCCTGGAATTACTGGCCATATTCCTAGCCATAAAAGCATTTCAAAAATAAATATCAGGCAAGACTGTCCTAGTCCGCACAGACATGAGAGCCATGTACTACATACAGAAACAATGCGGGACACACTCTCTGCAGCTCTCTCAGCTAGCACAGAACATTCTTTCAAATGTGGGGGCAACCACAGATAGACCTCTTCGCCACCCACGAAAACGCCAAATGCCCAAGCTTCGCCGCCAGATACCCACACCCATTGTCCAAAGGCAATGCGATATGGATGAACTGGTCAGGCAGATTTGCGTACGCCTTTCCGCCTCTCCTACTCATACCACTGGTGGTGCGCAAACTACGGCAACACTCACTGACTCTCATTCTAGTTGCTGCAACTTGGGCCAGACAACCGTGGTACACCACATTGCTGGAACTGTCAGTAGTTCCGCACCAAAGATTACACCTCTCACCACGCCTCTTAAGCCAGAACCGTGGAGAGATCAGACACCCGGGCCCAGCTCAGCTCAACCTTGCGATCTGGCTCCTGAAATCTTGGAATTTGGTTACCTTAACCTTCCTCCTGACTGTATGAACGTCATTAAGGAAGCTAGACGCCCTACCACTAGAGCCTGCTACACAGCCAAGTGGAAACGATTTGTGATATATTGTCATAACAATAACATCAATCCCCTAGATGTGTCTATCCAACACATCATAAGCTACCTACTACACCTACAAAGGTGTAACTTAGCCTATACGTCTATTAGGCTACACCTCGCTGCCATAGCAGCATATCTACAAAATAGACAACATTTATCACTATTCAGGGTACCTGCCATCAAAGTCTTTATGGAAGGACTCATAAGAATAATTCCTCCCTGAGTTCCACCCTCACCTTTGTGGAATTTAAATATCGTTCTCACAAGACTAATGGGACCTCCCTTTGAACCTCTACATAAATGTGAGCTACAATTCTTAACATGGAAGGTTGCTTTCCTAGTGGCCATAACTTCTCTAAGAAGAGTTAGTGAGCTACAAGCACTAACTATTCAGGAACCATTCTTACAAATCCATCACAATAAGGTTGTGCTCCGAACTAATCCTAAATTCCTCCCTAAAGTCATTTCTCCCTTCCACCTTTATCAATCTGTGGAGTTGCCTGTATTCTTCTTGCAACCACACACAGTCGCAGGAAGAGTTCTTCCTACTTTAGATGTTAAAAGAGCATTGCTGTATTACATTGAGAGAACACAACCTTTTCGAAAAACTAAACAACTTTTCGTTTCTTTCTCACCACCACACAAAGGCAATCTCATATCAAAGTCCGGGATAGCCAGCTGGATTGTTAAATGCATACAAATTTGCTACCACAAAGCAAAACGTTCTTTAACTGTTCCTCCTAGAGCCCACTCTACAAGAAAAATAGGGGCTTCTATGGCATTTTTTAGGGAACATTCCATTAAATGACATCTGCAAAGCAGCTAAATGGTCTACACCACACACGTTCACAAAACACTATTGTGTAGATGTGTAATCAAAACAACAAGCTAGTGTGGGCCAAGCTGTACTCCAAACCCTATTTCAGACTACTGCAACAGATACTGGTGGCCGCCGCTAAGAAATGGGACTGCTATACAATCTATGCATAGTGTGTAATCTGCAGCTCATATACCTCGAACGGAATATGCTACTTACCAGTATGCATCTGTTCTTAGCATGTAGAGCTGCAGATCTACACACGCCCACCCGGTTTCCTTTATCTGTTCCAGTATTATCTTATTTAGATACAGTATAGAAGGGCATCTTCCTGTCTCTTAAAAAGCTCCATCCTTTCCCTGCTGGTGAAAAACAATCTGAGGATGGGCCGATGCCCATGCGCACTATGATCCTAAGGAGGAGTCCCCTACCTCGTGACTTCCAAAGATTTTCCAGGACAAAAATAAGTGCAAACATCCGGGCCCAACACCAGATGTGTGTGTGTAGATTTGCAGCTCTACATGCCAAGAACAGATGCATTCTGGTAAGTAGCATATTCCTTTCCCCCAAGACCATTCATCATACTTTAATGGGACTTTAATCTGTTCTTCTCCTTCGTCTTGTATGCACCCTTCACGTCACTGCACGATGGCCCACTTTGATTACTAACCATCAAACCCGCTTTTCTGGTGGCCTTCGCATCGGTGAGGAGCGTCCGCAAACTGCTGGCCCTCTCTATGTACTTTCTGTATATGACATTCTATCCAGACAAACTAATTCTGATAACCCAGGCCTCCTTCCTTCCGAAGGTGGTGACCACCTTTCATATAAGCCATAATTTCACCTTGCCTGATTCTTTGCTCTGCCTTATCCTTCTAAAGCAGAATAGAGACTCCATTGTCTGGATCCAAAAATAATTTTAGTTCTACATTGATTAAACCAGAAGTTCTGGGTGGATGATCAACTGTTCATTGGGTATGTTGGGGAAAAGAAAGGCAAGGCTGTGCCAAAACAGACCATCTCACGATGGATTGTGCTTTGCATAAAAATCTGCTATGCATTGGCCAAGAACCAACCCCCTGAGGGCATGTGCACTCATTCCACCAGAGCCAAGGCTGCGACTGCTGTTTTATCTTGTGAAGTCCCTACCCTGGATATCTGCCAGGCAGCAAAGTGGGCATTGTTACACATGTTCACTAACCACTACTGCCTCTGGTCAGATCCATCTAGATGGGCACTTGGGTAATTTGGTCTTGCAGGACTTTTTTGGTCTAATTTGTTGGCAGACCCACCTCCGGGAGATATTGCTTGGTTATCTATTCTAAGGTAAGAAATCTGCGGCTAGAAGCTGGTATAAGATGAACTTGTTACTTACATTAGATAATGCCTTATCTGGTAGAGACTGTCTAGCGGTGGACTCCTCACCGACCCTCCCATCCACCTCACTCTGCGAACAGATTTCTGCATAGGGCTTCCCTTTTGAGGCCCGTAGTGATGCACACCAGTCCATCTGCATTCTTCGTGTCTCTGCACTTCTGGCGTGGAAAGGTTGTGAAAAGAAACTGATGTCAGCGTGCTGGGGTGGCGCCTATATAGGCACTGCGCACGTCACTTCTGGCACGGCTGACTCTGAGTTGAACGACCACGCATACCGGCGTGCAGGGGTACTGCTCAAGAATTTCCGTATACAGTCTGATGTCTGGGGAAAATTCTAAAGTAAGGATACTGTGGCTAGATAGTCTCTCTACCAGATAAGGCGCTACCAGATAAGGTGTTACTGAAGATAAGTATCTTGTTATTTAATGCAATTCAGGTCTTATTCATATATTGCTTCTATAATTGTGTTTCAACACCCAGAGGCGACGTGTTTTGATGTTGGATTGCTTTTTCAAGGTGTAAACTTTATGTTCCAGGTTGTAATCTAGTCTACTTCAAATTTCTTTGGATCATTGAAAATAGTTATATGTTGTCTAAAAATAGACTGCCTGGACTTTCATCTTAAAACATTGTGCCAGAGCACTTTAATGATCCTACTCTGTTGGTGTTACCAATAGTTTCACACCAATCCTTATATCTTTAAGGCAAATTTTAGGTCTCCTCTTACAGTCGGCTTTAGTTGCTGTTGGCAGCACCTAATTTCTACAATACAATATGCAGAGTGGGCTTTAAGTAACCTCTTGCTCATGTGCAGATGGCTTTATCTATCTCAGCTTCTTGGGCCACATGTACAACCACTTCATTTTCCGTCTTACAAATTGTGATGTTGCAAAATGAAATGTATAACAGTGTCTCAGACACTGCGATTCCCAAATGGGTCGCAAGGGTCCTGCCTCATTAATATTCATGAGACCAGTCACAATTTGCGACCCATTGGGAATGGACAGCACTCATAGGGATGATGGCCTGATGGAGTCTGCAGACCATCATGTCTGTGACTGCTTTTTAAATAAAGCAGTTTTAAAAAAAATGCATCCCGTTTTTCTTAAAGGAAAATGGGATGCATTTAAAAAAGGAAAATGAAACATTTCGGTTTAATTTTTTAAGACCACTGCCTGCTCTTAAAAAACGTTTTTGCTGCCAGTCACAAATGAGAAGGGATTCCCTGGGGACCCCTTCCAGTTTGCCACTGACTTACCACCTACTTGCGACTCGCTGTTAAAAAGGGATGCCCTAGGCACGCCCCTGCCTAATAGCGAGTCGCAAACTCTACTTTGCAAGTCGGTAAAAGTTTACTGACTCGCAAAATAGGGTTGATGCATGCAACAACCCTTTTTAGCGGTCACAAGTGGCCCAAATCTCCATTTGCTACTGCTAAAAAAAGGTCGTACATGTGGCCCCTTGTTTCTTATTTGATGGCTATATACCCTGTTCTTGTTTATCCTGCCAAGGAGCATTTGAGGTTACTTTCCACTGCAGGTGTTGCTTGTAATTGGGGAGCTATCTTTTTAGATCTCGCCTACAGAAAGTTGTTACCTATCTGTTTGAGGAAAACCTCTTGTGGACCATACCAAAACTTGAAGTGGGCTTTAAACACTGTCCATAGCTTACTTTTGGGTGGCTTTATGTCATTCATTTTCGTGATGATTCAGTAACTTATGTTCCATTTCTTGTGTATGCCACTCCGTGGAGCATTACTTCTTTACCGTTGTTTTGATTGCATAGCATGTATCCTTTCACTGCTATTGTGCTGTTTGTCCTGTGCATCCTCTGTCTGGTTGCTAGTATTGCTTAATTATTTAGAAGTATGATGGAATACCTACCTCTGCCCCTTTTGGCACCTAATCTCTTGGGCAGGTGAAGGAATAATAGGCTGAGCTTCTGCAAACGGATCTGAGGCACACCTCTGGAGCTGCAACGTTTCCTTCCCTGCTTTTCATTATCGGGCTCAGACACTGCACATTTGCACCAGAGCTGCTCTCTACGTTCCCTTTTTCACATTTGGAAGTGTAGACAATGGTACAATTATTAATAAAAGACCAATGTGTACATCTGTCAAATGACAAAAAGTACAGCTGTTAGCAGCGTGTCTGTGAAAAACAGTTTTGCCTAAAGTCAGAAGATCTCAATCCGCGGACCCACGATCCCACCCTTAAAACACCCATGTTGGGTGCGTGGTCTCACTTCTGATGGAGTGAGACGCACGCTGTGGGAGCTCCAGGCCGCTGCCAGTGATATAAGCATTTTAAGCGGCACTACCACCTCTGGGGTGCCTCGGCTGGGGGGTGCCTGACCTGCGGAAGAGCCTGGGCGAATGTCTAGAGGCCCGGCGTCCCTCCGAACCGGCCGGCGGCGGTGAGAGCGGAGCTGGCGAGGGGGTGCTCCGGCCTTCGGGAGTGCAGCTGGGGTAAACGGATCTCTGCACCGATCTGCGCTTTCTGACCGGTGATCATTGACAGAGAGGGACAAGACTCGCAGCGAAGGTACGGAGGCTGGGGTACCCCGGCGCTGGTTCCCAGGGGGGGCCGTCTCTGCCAGCGGGCCATCTTGGGCCTCCGCCGAGATGGACCTACACAGGGCCTGACCTGTAACGCCTGCGGTCTAGCGGGGAACCCTCGCACCCGGCTGGGCCCCGGAACCCTCCTGCTGACGCCGCTGGTGGCGCTGGACTGCGCACTGTTAGAACCACATGGGGGCACTCTCTGCCGGTGACTCGTCTTGCCGCCACCTTCGACCCCTGCCGCCCTGGTTCCTCGCGGGGCCTGCGCTACATTTCCAACACCCCTGCGGGGCCTCCCCGATCATAGCTGGGCCCCAGGGACTCCCTGCTGACGCTGCCGGAACCACCGGGCTACACACTGCGGAACGTTGGGCGCCACCTGATTGTGCCTCAGCCGGGAGCAAGGCGCCGGCCATCTTTGGCCTCCCTGGACTCTGGGGGGCGCATGGTTGGTATGGGCCCTCCTCACTACTTTCACGCCGCACTGGGGTGCTTGCTCCTGAGTT